>NC_138550.1:165595087-165612376 GCF_964273705.1 Natrix helvetica | reverse complement strand
TCTGATTCTCCTTCTTCTCCTTCTCCCCCTCCTCTCCTCCTCCCCTCCCATCCTTCTCCTTCCTCCATATCCATCACCAGAGTTGGTGATCATATTGGCGATGCTATTTTTATCAAAGGATGCACAAAAAAGTGCTGCTGAGTTTTGTCCAAACTGGTCCCTTAGATTTTGAAGCCATGATGTTCTTCTTCTGCCTGGATCTCGTTTGCCTTCAATCTTTCCATGGAGGATTTTTCTGGGTATCGCATCACACGTCCGAAATATTCTAACTTTCGCTTTGGGGTTAGAGAGCAACCACAGTATATAAAAGTTATATGCTGGGGCATGACAGTTGGTATTTATGTCTATGTGGGATAGTCCATGGCCTTCCTACATAGATCGTCCCTGAAACTATCACATTGAAAACAAACAAGACTTTTTGGAAAGATTGAAAGATGTCTGGCTGTTTCCACCCTGGCGATGGCCCAACCTCCAAGCAAATTTGGCTCCTGGCTTGGATGTATTTTGCTTCCTCTTTTCCAAGGAGCTTTGATGGAGGAATGAAATCCTGGGACTTTGCCTACCTTTATTGAGTCAGACAATAAAAATAATGAATGAGAGTCTATTAAAACGACACTGCTCAGATTCGTTAGCAACGGTGGACAGGAGTCCTGTTGTTGGTAGGTGTTTTCCAGATTCAATGGCTTTTCTGTAGCAAATGCCGGTTCATCATCTCTAAGCACCTGGCTCCCTTCCCAGCCAGGAAAGCCTACAGAAATGGCACAAGCTGAGCCAACTGTTGTCTTGCTGCAGGGAAATGGGCGGAGGAGATGTATACAGTATGCAATTTAGTGCCACTAGTCATTCTCCAGTGCCATCAATTTCAGGACAAGCGCCTCATAAAAGTGATGATGACTGTTTATTGCATCTTTGCTACTGATGCAACAAAACAGGCTCCAACCATCAGCCCATCTGTCATCTGCCTGCTTGACAGAAGCTCCACAAGAACCGATTCCAGGGATCTGCAGAAAGTTACAACCTAGGCCGGCCGGCCAGGGAATCAAGTAAGAAAATCAGATCACAGGCCTGCTCCATGTCCAAGGTGCTTTTCTCCAGGAGGCAACTCGACTTCCCTGTTTCTTCGTCTGAAGATGTTTTCGCTTCTCATCCAAGAAGCTTCTTCAGCTCTGACTGGATGGTAGGGAATGGAAGGATTTATACTCCTTGCAGATTACTGGTCATTTGCATCCTTTTAGAGGGTCGTTGAGGCCACTTGGAGGTTGTGTTCTCAGGGTCCCCTGATTAGCGCTCCTGGTTCCTGCAGTCCGCAATTTTTCTGGAAATCCATTCATACTCCCTCACCCTTCGAAGGGTATTCATCCCAAATTGTATAGCTACAAGTCTATGGAGATTCTCATTCATCCAGATTATGGTTGTCCCAAAGGTGCTTTTGAAAACATTCCACTCCCCATCCTTCCATTCCCCATCCACCCAGAAAGTCCAGTTGCCTCCTGAACACGCACCTTTGGGACAACCGTGACCTGGACAACTGAGAATCTCTACAGACTTTTAGCTATGCAATTTGGGATGAAAACCCTCTGAATCGTCTGGGAGTAGGAACGGATTTCCAGAGGAAAAAAAATGCAGACTACAGGAACCATTTGCACAACTCAGGTGACCCTGAGGACACAAACAAATGGCCTCAATGACCCTCTAAAAGGATGCAAATGACCAGCTGATTGCAAGGAGTATAAATCCTTCCCTTCCCCACCATCCAGTCAGAGCTGAAGAAGCTTCTGGGATGAGCAGCGAAACGTATTTAAGGAAGACAGAGATAACTTTAACTTTAACTTTATTCAATTTCTAGACCGCCCCTCTCTCAGAAGAGACTCAGGGCGGTGTACAGTCATATTAAAACAATAAAACAATAAATATACATAGTATAAATATAGAATAAATATAGGGCTGGAGGAGGTAACAATAGTTCACTGTACAAATTAGTTTAAGTTAGATTAAAATTTTAAAAATTTAAAATACATTAACCCTTAAAAACTATCCCAGATAAAATATCCGCCAGGAGGTAAAATGGGACTATAGATGGGCCAGGCCAGCTATTTGGAACAGGTGAGTCTTAAGTTTTTGTCGGAAGGAGCGGAAGTCAGTAGTAGTTCTAATATCGGGGGGGAGGTCATTCCAGAGGGTTGGGCCCATCACAGAGAAGGCTCTACTCCTAGGCGCCGCCCGTTGGCATTGCTTGGTGGCCGGCACCCGGAGGAGTCCCTCCCTGTGAGAGCGAATTGGTCGCAGGGATGTATGCGGTAGGATGCGATCCCGCAGGTAACTAGGTCCTGTGCCATGGAGCGCTTTGAAGATGGTAATAAGCACCTTGAAACGCACCTGAAAAACCACAGGCAGCCAGTGCAGCTCGCGCAGGAGAGGTGTTATGTGGGAGTACCTAGTACTCCCAATGATAGCCCGCGCGGCCGCTTTCTGAACCAGCTGTAGTCTCCGGGTGCATCTCAAGGGGAGCCCCATGTAGAGAGCATTGCAGTAGTCCAGACGAGACATCACCAGCGCATGAGTGACTGTGCGTAAGGCTTCCCGGTCCAATAGGGGGCGCAATTGGCGCACCAGGCGGACCTGGTGGAACGCCCCCCTTGCCACGGCTGCCACATGGTCATCCATCGACAGCCGGGCATCTAGGAGGACGCCCAAATTGCACGCCCGTTCCACAGGGGGCAGTTGCTCACCCCCTATGGCCAGTGATGGAATCAACTGGTTGAACCGAGGTGCCGGTAACCACAGCCACTCTGTCTTGGAGGGGTTAAGCTTGAATCTGTTGTCCCCCATCCAGACCCGGACGGCTTCCAAACACCGGGACATCATTTCGACGGCCTCGTTGGAGTGGTTTGGGGTGGAAATGTGCAGCTGAGTGTCATCAGCGTACAGATGGTACCCAACCCCAAAACCACGGATGATCTCACCTAGTGGCTTCACATATGTGTTGAACAGAAGGGGCGAGAGGACCAATCCCTGCGGCACCCCACAAGTGAGCGACCTCAGGGTCGACCTCTGCTCCCCTGCCAACACACATTGCATCCGGTCGGAGAGGTAGGAGCCGAACCACCGCAAAACGGTGCCCCTAACTCCCATCCCCTCCAGCCGGCGCAATAGGATATCATGGTCGATGGTATCCAAAGCTGCTGATAGATCTAATAGGACCAGGATAGAGGAACAACCCCTATCTCTGGCCCTCCAGAGATCATCAACCAATGCGACCAAGGCCATCTCTGTGCTGTGACCGGGTTGGAAACCGGACTGGCGCGGGCCTAGATAGTCGGTTTCTTCCAGGTGTCGTGGGAACTGCTGAGCCACCACATTCTCTACATGGAGATAAACCTCCAAGTGGCCTCAACGACCTTCTAAAAGGATGCAAATGACCAGCTGATTGCAAGGAGTATAAATCCTTCCCTTCCCCACCATCCAGTCAGAGCTGAAGAAGCTTCTGGGATGAGAAGCAAACCGTATTTAAAGAAGACACAGATAAACCTCCAAGTGGCCTCAATGACCCTCTAAAAGGATGCAAATGATCAGCTGTTGCAAGGAGTATCAATCCTTCCCTTCCCCACCATCCAGTCGGAGCTGAAGAAGCTTCGGGGATGAGAAGCGAAGTATCTTCAAAGAAAAACCAGAAAGTCCAGTTGCCTCTTGAAAAAAAAAACACCTTTGGGACAACCATGACCTGGATGACAGAGAATCTCCATAGACGTAAGAGCTGATTCTTTTCCTGAAGGGGTTAATGGTGTAAATTTAGGCAGGAAGCCAAACAGATGAGAAGGAAAATGAAAGTTAGAGACTGCATCTAAATTAAGGCTGTGAAATGAGATGTGCTTCTTTTTGATTCCTGCTCAAGAAGATGCATCAAATTGAAGGTGCTAAGCAATGTCAGTCCCAGATTTGGGAGCCATGTGGTTTTACTTCATCTGCCTCAATGTTGCAGAAGATGGAAGAGCTTTGTGTGTTTGCGTATTTACTCTGTTTCTGGGCCAAAAACTGTGTGACAATGCCCCTGATACTGTATATAGGCTGTGTATCATATTACAAATAATAATGATGAAACACCTGAGATTCTCCTAATTCCATCTTCCTTCTTCATCATTAGAAATTGGGGAATGGCACTAAATCATGTTTTAAACGTGGCAGGCACGGCCCTATCTTTATCAAACAACAATTGCACGTAGGAGAAAAAAATTGCCTAGTTCAGTGACTCAAAAATGAATGCATCAGATTAACAGAGTTGGAAGGAACCTTGTAGGCCATCTCGTCCAACAGATGGTCAAACAGGAGACCCTACGCCATTTCTGACAAATGATAGTCCAATTTCTTCTTGAAAGCCTCCAGTGATGAAGCTCCCACAACTTCCAAAGGCAACTTCTGTTCCATTGGTTGATTGTTCTCACTGTCAGCAAGTTCCTCCTTGTTTCTAGGTTGAACCTCTCCTTGGTCAGTTTCCATCCATTATTCCTTGTCTGGCCTTCAGGTTCTTTGGAAAATAGCTTGACCCCCTCCCCTTCAAATATTGGAAGACTGCTATCATGTCTCCCCTGGTCCTTCTCTTCACTAGACCAGCCATTCCCAGTTCCTGTAACTGTTCTTCATATGTTTTAGCCTCCAGCCTCCTAATCATCCTGATTGCTCTTCTCTGCACTCTTTCTAGAGTCTCAACATCTATTTTATAGTGTGGTGACCAAAACTGGATGCAGCACTCTAGGTGAGGTCTTACTAGGGTTTTATAGAGTGGTATTAGTACCTCGCTAGTAAGATCCTTTCCGGATCTACTTAGTCTTCCGCCTGACTATGCAATTTAAAAAAAAGGAAAAATTCATAGCTCTCTCTGAGGAATGCAAGTGAAGCAAACTAGACGTTTTTACGACAGCACAGATTGTTCTTCCTTTAATATTGCATTAGCCCAACGATTCACGGAGCTGACCGTGGTGCTGACGTTTACACCTCGGGCAAGAAACTGTTTTCTTCTTTGGCAAAGGGCTCTGTAATCAATGCCTTCGCTTAATCCATGAGCAACAATTGCATTCCTCTAATACACAGCGGAGAACGTGAGAATAGATGATGATATATCCTCTAGCAATGCACAGTCCTGCAATAAATTAAGTGACAGGCCCATTAATGGTGACATCAACGGGGAAGCTGTGCGCATATGCCACAGGTCCTTTTCTATCCTCTTTTACATTTTATGGCTCAGATCGTCAGAAATGGCTTTTCTCTCAAGCACGATTTGCTCTTTTTCCATTTTTTCCCTTTTCTTTTGTTCCTTTAAACATTCTCGAGAAGCAAAAGCTAGCAATGCTTCCGAAACGTCTTGTCAGACAAGATCAAGACTCCAAGCAGAGCAGAACCAGAGGTAAGACACATCTGCAAGATACTCTTCCCGGAGTTTTCTTAAAATCTTTGACAGCAGATTCGGTGTTCAGGGGGAGCTTCTTTCAGTTGCCTCTTGTGTAATTAATAGGTAAAGATAAAGGTTCCTCTCGCAGATATGTGCTAGTTGTTCCTGACTCTAAGGGGAGGTGCTCATCTCTGTTTCAAAGCCGATAAGCCAGCACTATCTGAAGACAGCTCTGTGGTCATGTGGCCAGCATGACTAAACGCTGAAGGCACACCAAACGCTGATACCTTCCCATCAAAGGTGGTCCCTATTTTTCTACTTGCATTTTTATGTGCTTTCAAACTGCAAGGTTGGCAGAATCTGGGACAACTAACGGGAGCTCACTCCATTATGTGGTGCTAGGGATTTGAACCGCCAAACTGCCGACTTTTCTGATCAGCAAGCTCAGCATCTTAGCCACTGAGCCACTGTGTCCATTTGTGTAACTAATAGAAGAGAGTATTTGTAGCTCAAGGTTGAACTGTGAGGTCCCTGGTGCTCTCTGAGCATGGATGTTTTCTTGCAGATGTTTCATTATCCAACTAGGTAACATCATCAGTGCTAGCTTGGCTGTGTGGCTTGTAGAAGTAATAGAAGAGCATATTTGTAGCTCAGGGCTGAATGGTGGGGTCCCTGGTGCTCTCAGAGCTTCGTTGTTTCCTTCCAGATGTTTCATTACTCAACTAGCAATAGTTCTTAGACTCTAGTGAAGAGAAGGACCAGAGGTGACATGATAGCAAAGTTGCAATATTTGAGAGGATGTCAAAGAAAGTATCTAAAAGCCAACAAGGAATAATGTCTGGAAACTGATTAAGGAGAGATTCAACCTGGAAATAAGGAAAAAATTCCTGACAGTGAGAGCAATCGACCAATGGAACAAAAGTTGCCTTCAGAAGTTGTGGGAGCTTCGTCACTGAAGGCTTTCAAGAAGAGATTGGGCTACCATTTGTCAGAGATGGTGTAGGGCAGGGGTGTCCAAACTTGGGAACTTTAAGACTTGTGGACTTCAACTCCCAGAATTCCCCAGCCAGCCATGCTGGCTGGGGAATTCTGGGAGTTGAAGTCCACAAGTCTTAAAGTTCCCAAGTTTGGACACCCCTGGTGTAGGGTCTCTTGTTTGTGCAGGGGGTTGGCTAGATGATCTATAAGATCCTTCCAATTCTGTTATTCTATGCAAGTTGTTGTTATTTATATGCTGCTTCACAGTGATTGAGAGCTGCTCTGAGCTCTGAGTCAGTACATTGCCCGCAACAATCTGGATCCTCATTTTACCAACTTCAGAAGGATGGAAGGCTGCGTCAACCTTGAGTCGCTGAGGCTTGAACTGTCAAAATGCTGCCAGTTGGAAATCAGCAAAATTAGTCTTCAGTATTGCATTCTTACCACTGCTCCACCATGGCTTTCTGAGCATAGATGTTTCCTTGGAGAAGTTGCAGGAGATGTAATTGTCTCCTGCAAACTCCCCTCCCCTTTCGCTCCTCTTTTATTTCCTCTGGGAGGGGCCATTCATCATTTGGCCTTACTCCCAATTCGACCTCTGTTCTTTAGCTGTTCCCTTCGTCTGGCAACTCTGTGCATACCCACACTGGGAGCAGGCTCCAGCTGTTCTTCTGCCTCACTGATGTCTGACTCTGAAGGCAGCTGATAACTGTCAGACGGCCCTGGCCCCCTCTCTGCCTCCGACAAAGAGCCCTCATCAGAGCCTTCCCCAGACTTCAGGACTGGCCCGTGTTCCTCCCCAACCTCCTCACTGTCCGAATCTGCTGCCAGCTCTGCTGACCGCTGACAGGCCGCAACATTTATCAAGGATCAATGTCTTGAATTGAAATCCCACCTTTCCAAATTTAATAACCAGCTGATTCTTGTTCTGGAGAGATGTGATAATTGTTTTATTCAAGTTAAAATGGGGGGGGGGGAGAAAAATGTTACAATCTTCTTTGTGCTGTACGTAAAGAGCAGGATGTAACCTGCCCTATTGGTCCATCTCTTCTTTTTCATAAAAACAATATGACATGGATTACTTGCGGTTTCCGTCATCCCGATTTGTGCATCTTGTTTCATCTTTGATGATAGGGGGAGAAATTTTAGCCCCCTCAGAGAAGGCCCGCAATCTGGGAGTCCTCCTGGATACGCGGCTTAGTTTAGAAGAACACCTGATGGCCGTGACCAGGGGGGCCTTTTACCAGGTTCGCCTGGTACGTCTGTTGCGCCCCTTCCTGGATCGGGATGCTCTGTGCATAGTCACTCATGCCCTCGTCCTTTCTCGCCTGGACTACTGCAACGCTCTCTACATGGGGCTGCCCTTGAAGAGCACCCGGAGGCTTCAGCTGGTCCAGAATGCGGCCACGCAGGTTATCATGGGGGTACCTAGGTTACACCCCTTTTAGGTGGCCTGCACTGGTTGCCGGTTGTTTTCCGGGTGCGATTCAAGGTATCAATTATGACCTTTAAATCGCTCCATGGTTTAGGCCCAGGGTACCTGCGAGACTACCTACTGCCACCAGTAGCCTCCCACCGTCCAGTATGATCCCACAGAGTTGGCCTCTTCAGGGTGCCGTCGGCTAGACAGTGTCGGCTGGTGACCCCCAGGGGGAGAGCCTTCTCTGTGGGAGCGCCTTCCCTCTGGAATGAGCTGCCCCCGGAGCTTCGCATAATCCCTGACCTCCGGTCCTTCCGACGCGCCCTAAAAAGTTGGCTTTTCCAGCAAGCCGCCCTGGCCTGTTAATTTTATCTAATTTTTAAAATGTTATTGTCCTATTAATTGGGTTTGTTTTTTGGATATGTATCTAATTTCTTTTTAACTTTCGTGATATGTGTTTTTTAATGTTGTACGCCGCCCTGAGTCCTTTGGGAGAAGGGCAGCATATAAATCCAATAAAACAAAACAAACAAACAAACTTAGCTTGAATGCTAAAAGGCTGCCTTGTTTACCATCGTAGATGTTGGCAGGATCTTCTCCCCCCCCCCCCCAGTCTTCTTCAGATGATTAACCCTGAACAAGTTTGCAGTAGAACAGAATTTGGAAGCAGAACGAGAAGGAGAAAGAAGGGCAAAGTCAACCAGGGAATACAACTTTACTTTTTTGCTATGCCTGCAACTTAATTGTTCCTGCCCTCTTAGGCCCCTTGCCTTGGTCGTTCAGTTCTGCTGCTGTGGACTATGCATTATTCAGTTCCTCTTCCAGCCTCATTATCAGGTTGCTAGTCTTCCCCTGCATGGAATTCAGAATAACATTTATCCTGTTTGGCAAGGGTAAAGAAACCAAGGGGAAAAATTGTACCCATAGCTGCAAGGAGGACAGAAGGTGTCTTGATTGGTTGTAAACACTTTTCTTCATCATGATGGGATGCCCAATTAGGAATATTGCCTTTCCATTACTTACCTTCCCTTTCCCTTTCTTCTTCCCCCTTCCCCTCCTCCTCTTCCTCTCTTTCACATATTCTCTGTCACATTTTATTTTTGTCTTTCTCTCTTTGTTTGCCTCTCTTTCTCTCTCTTTCTTTCTCTTTCTACTCTCTCTCACTCATTCTCTCTTACACATTTTCTTTGTGTCTCTCTTTCTTTGCCCCTCCCCCCCTCTCTCTTTCTTTCTTTCTTTCTTTCTTTCTTTCTTTCTTTCTTTCTTTCTTTCTTTCTTTCTTTCTTTCTCTCTCTCTCTCTCTCTCTCTCTCTCTCTCTCTCTCTTTCTTTCTTTCTTTCTTTCTTTCTTTCTTTCTTTCTTTCTTTCTTTCTCTTTCTCCTCTCTCTAACTCATTCTATCTCTCACATTTTCTTTTTGTTTCTCTCTTTCTTTACCTCCTCCTCTCTCCCTCTTTTTTCTTTCTTTTTCTCCCCCCCTCTCATTCTATCTCTCTCATTTTCTTTTTATCTCTCTCTTTGCCTCTTCCTCTTCCTTTCTCCCTCTTTCTTTCTTTCTTTTTCTCCCTCTTTCTCACTCATTCTCTCGCTCTCATTTTCTTTTTCTCTTCCTTTGCTCTCTTTCTTTTCCTTCTTTCTCTCTTTTCTCTTCCTCATTTTCTCTCTCTTTGTTTTTCTTTCTTTCTTTCTTTCTTTCTTTCTTTCTTTCTTTCTTTCTTTCTTTCTTTCTTTCTTTCTTTCTTTCTTTCTTTCTTTCTCCTTCTCTCTCTCCCATTCTGTCTCTCTCATTTTCTTTCTTTTTCTCTTCCTTTGCTCTCCTTTTCTCTTTTCTCTTCCTCTTTTTCTCTCTTCTTTCTGTATGGAATGGAAATATTAAGCCTCTTAGGATTTATCTACATAATTATCAGCATAATGTCCCTTATTTGTTACACCATCCAGAGATCCGCAGTCACCTGGGTTGATCTGATCTGTAGATTTAATGCTATCTGTTCAAGTATAAGACTTCCCTTCATTACAGTAGACAAAGCTAACAAATTATTTAAGGTTCTGATTAATCAATTGCATCCCGATTCCTTTTGTTGCTAAGGGTATGGGTAACAAGTTACTATAGGTAAAAACCTTCTTGAGGTAACAGTTGGAAAATTGTTTGCCATTGTCTTCTTCTAGAAAGTTTAAGACTTCCCATTCTAGTTCCCAAGCCCAGGGAGTTTCTATTTTTTTCCCCAAAGTTTTGTTTTTTAATACAACTTTACACATATTATAGAAATAAAGTGTTGACAGGATCCTCCCTTTTATCTTCTCTCCTTTACATAATCCATTTTACATAATAGGTTGGTTTTCACTTTCAGCCAAATTATTCTCTTCCATTATTTTCTACTTTTTAATACTAATTTTTTTTTATACATAAACAATATCTTCAATTGCCCCTTCACAAATTGCACCAAATTATTGTTTCATGTTTCTCTATTGGTCTATTTTACTATAAATAATGTATATCCTTCAGTTACATCTTGACATAGAGAGCATTTCTTTCATTTTTTTCCTACAATTAACAATATACTACACTTTCTTTATTTCTTAATTAGTTGCACAACAATACCGATCATACTACTATTCCCTTTAATTTACTAATACTACTCTTTTATCCCTTCTTCCTCTTTTATCCATTTTCTCTTGGGCAAGCCCAGGGACTTTCTAGAGCTCTACTACCCAGGAACCAAAAATGTATTTATTTATAGCAAAGAGAATTTAAACCCATAGAAATCAATCAAATACATACGTATATACAGTCAGCCTTACGTAGCTTCTGAACCCAACCAGAGTCAGTCAGATGCTTCTACCAGATGATATGCCAAATCTACGGCAGTCCTCAGCTTACGACCATACCTGAGCCCAAATGTTCTGTTGCTAAGCAAAAGATTTGTTAAGTGAATTTTGCCCTATTTTACCCCCGTTCTTGTCACCATTGTTAAGTGAATCACTGCTTGTTAAGTTAGCAACACGATTGTTAAGGGAATCTGGCTTCCCCATTGACTTTGCCTATCAGAAGGTGGCAAAAGAGAGATCCCATGACCTCATAGAAGGGGGGTCCCATGACCTCATAGAAGGGGGATCCCATGACCTCATAGAAGGGGATCCCATGACCTCATAGAAGGGGGATCCCATGACCTCATAGAAGGGGGATCCCATGACCTCATAGAAGGGGATCCCATGACCTCATAGAAGGGTGATCCCATGACCTCATAGAAGGGGGATCCCATGACCTCATAAAAGGGTGATCCCATGACCTCATAGAAGAGTGATCCCATGACCTCATAGAAGGGGGATCCCATGACCTCATAGAAGGGGGATCCCATGACCTTGGGACACCGCGACTGTCATAAATAGGAATCAGTTGCCAAGCTTCTGAATTTCGATCACATGACCATGGGGATGTCACAACACTTGACAACGGTTGTTAAGTGTGAAAAACGATCGCAAGTCACTTTTCTCAGTGCCTTTGTAACTTTGAATGGCCACTAAATGAACTGTTGTTAAGTTGAGGACTACCTGTAGACCAGGGGTGTCAAACTCGATTTCACTGAGGGCCACATCAGGATTGTGTTTGACCTTGGGGGGCCAGAGTGGGTGTAGCTAGGGTGGGCATGGCCAGCTGGATGTCACTCGTATCGGGGGCACCAGCGGTGGCCCAAGTGCTCTGCCAGCGAAAACTGGCTCCCGAGCTCCGTTTTTGACTGCGACGGCCTCAGTCATCCCAAGCTCCATTTTCAGAGGCCCCGCAGGCCAATCTGCTGTTTCCAGGGTGGTCCCATGGGCCAGTTCTAAGCCCCCTGTGGACTAGATCCATTTCTTTGGCCTTGAGTTTGACCCCCTCTGCTCAGGTGTGGGCTTCAAACATTTTAGCAAGGGGTTCTCTACCCGCTTGCTGGGTGGGCGTGGCCATTGTGGGCATGGCCTAGTCAGCCTCCTTCACCATGGGGTGGGGGGTGTTTTTGCCCTCCCTGGACTCTGGAGGCTTTCCTTGAGCCTCTGGGAGGGTGAAAATGACCTCCCCAGGCTCCGGAGGCCCATTTCCAGCCTTCCCAAACTTCCGGTAGGCCCGTTTGTCACCCTCCCTGAGCCTCCACATGCGCCCTGCACTTACCCGCATCCAAAACGGGCCACATGGGGACTCCTGCGAGGGGCAGGGTGTGACGGGTGAGGCCAGCCAGGAGAGGGATTTGGGGGTTCTCCAAACTGCATAGAATCTTAGCTAGAGGTTCTCCCGAACCCCTAAAATCCCCCAGCAGCCCACCTCTATGCCCTGCTGTAGACTATACTGAATTGGGATTGTGAGCTTTGTGATTCACTGCATTGATTAAATTCAGCTATTGTCTTCGTAGGTGCAGGGAGTGGATAATTACAAGTTGGTCTACTTGGGGGAAAGATAGCTTGTTATGCAACCCAAGGAACGGTGTTTTGCAACATAGCACCTTATGAATCCACTCTCCTAGCCTGGTGCTCTCAAGGGAGATCATTTTGTCAGTCAATCCTCCATCCATCTGAGTCTTCATCTGATCAAAAGACTAGCATGAAAAAATTGTAGAAGCATTTGGAGGAAATCCAAGAGCAAAGAAAGGTGGAATGAAATGGAACCAGGGCTAAAAGGGGTAAAGACTCGTAGAAAGGAAAAAGGAAAGCCAGATGCAAGCAATTTTCACCAGGAATATACAACACTGTGTGTGTGTGTGTGTGTGTACAAACACACCAGAGGTGATATTCAGCCAGTTCTGACCAGTTAGCCGAAATTTTGAATAGTTCAGAGAACCAGCAAATACCACCTGTGGCTGGCCTTGCCCCCATCTATTCACTGCCTCCCAAGTCCCAGCTGATCGGCATCCCAGCTGATCGGCTGGGTCTTCTTCTCTTGCCCTGCACAGGAGAACAGAGCTGGAAAGCAGGTTATGGGGTGGGGTGGAAATGGGGATTTTACAGTATCTTTGCCCTGGAGTGGGATGGGAAGGGAATGGGGATTTTGCAGGTTCGGCCGAACTGGTAGTGGAATTTAGACCTGAGTCACAGAACCAGCAGCAATGCAGGCTGGCCACACCCCTGAACCGATTCCCCGGTCGTTGCTGCCCTTGCTGGCATGTTGTTTAATAGTGTGCGTGTGTCTGCAGTTCACTGTAAATTGTCCTGCGTGTGCACCAAGCATGCACGAAGTGAACCGGTAGTAAACCCACCTCTGTATCTTTCCCCTGTCATGCCACCAAGCCACACCCACCAAGTCCTGCCACGCCCACAGAACAGGTAGTAAAAAAATTTGAATTCCACCACCTATACACACACATATATTTATATATAAATATATAAGGTCTCTATGCACTCAAATGGAGAAGAAACTTTTCTACAGTTCTACCTAGACATCCTTAGCCTTCAACTTAGGTTTGGCCACGATAATTTATTCTGAATATATAAAACTATATTTAGCTGAGTTTAGGCCATTGGTTTATCTTAACTGTGGAACAGTTGCAAAGCTTCAGGCAACTGTTTTCAATTATTTGCTGATCATTTTAATGTAAAATGGCCTGGGCTGCGCATTGCTGTTCACATTTAATGCACATAAGCATGGGAATGCAGACCATTAAGAACTGTCCTTCTTTTCATATTAAGACTCCCATGTTGATGGGAAAACGAATGGCAGTTTCTAAGTGCCAACACTACCGCCATCCGATCTGCAAGCCCTTGTACCTCTCTAGCCTCTTCTTACCATTGTTTTTAACGACGGCTTTGCTAAATTGGATGCTAAGTTCTTCCCCTTCGGTGAGTCATCCCGAATAACTAAGAAGAGAAGTCACATTACCCTGTTACACGACTAATTTCAATCAGTAATTAATTAAGATGGGAGGTTGGGAAGAATGAAGATGGGGAGTAGGAGTTACTTGGCATTGTACTTCTGTCAAAGATAAAGGATGAAGCAGAATCTGAAACATGCACAAATGAAAATGAAGTTATTGCCTAACTCTGCCATTTTTGATGAACTACTAAATGGGACAATTGTGAAGCTCTAAACTTATCAAATAGCTTTCTTAGCCAAGTTGTATGGGGGTGACAATAGAAGGGAATATTTGTAATTCAGGGGTGAACTGCGGGGTCCTTGGTGCTGTCTGAGTTTGGTTTTTTCCTTGTGAACATTTTACTAGCCAATTAGGTAACATCATCAGTACTAGAAGAGAGTGGAGTTTTGTCAAGGGACTGAGGATTTAATAGCTGCCAGCTGGTGAAAGGTTGTAAGCTGTAATCAGTAAGCTGATGCAATGTAAAGCAAGGCTGATGAAATGAGGCTGATTCATTGCAGCTATGGTATAACCTTTTTAAGAACTCTGATGGGAAGTCCGCACAAGTCTATATATAGGTGGCTATTGGAGGGTGTTTCTCTCTCATTGTGTATTCAGTTCTCTCCTTGTTTCTGTAGTGAATAGTAAGGGAATGTATTTCTCCATGTGTATGTCTGTATATATTTGTAGATAAACCACTGTTAATTGTGTAAAGACTCTGTGTGCTGTGTTTTGCTCCTGGGTTTATCTCATAATACTAATCATGCTGACAGGTTATGCTCTTTGTTTATGTACAAGTGGCTTCCCTGTCAGTGTTGGGGAGAGTGTTCTTGATGGCTTCTTGATTAGGCTGCTGTTTACTGGGCTGCAGTTCCTTGATTGGAATACATAAGCCCAGAACCAGTAAATAATTCCTGGAAGCCTGACAAATCAGCCATCAACAGGCACATAGAGGCAAACAACATCTACATACTACTCAAAAGAGATAATCAAAAAAGCAAAAGACTATAACACCTCTTAGTCAACAATCAATACCCCCCAAAATAGAGATTAACACCAAACAATAAATAACATCCTGATCAAGGGCACTGATCGTATCATTTGATGGAATAATGAAACATCTGCAAGAAAACAACCGAACTCAAAGGACTCCACTGTGTGGAATGTCTAGACCAGGGGTGTCAAACTCAATTTCATTTGAGGGCCGCATCAGGATTGTGTTTGACCTTGTAGGGGTTGGGTGGGTGTGGCCAGGTAGGTGTGACCAAGGTGGGTGTGGCCATCTCAACATAACTGATGTGGGCACCGGTAGTGGTACAGGCGGGGCTGGAGGGGATTCATGTTTGCTAGTAGTTTGTTTTACTAGCATAGTTGGTTTTGCCAGTGAAAACTGAGCTTGGGGCCACGCCTCTTGCAGCACTCTGCCAGTGAAAAGGACCAACACAGCTCCCCCTGTTTTCACTGGCAGACACACTGCAGGCTGGTCCTTTGCTGTTTCCAGGGTGGATCTAAGCACCCATGGGCCAAATCTGGCTGGCGGGCTTTGAGTTTGGCACCCCTGGTCTGGACCACTGTTTCTAACTCTGGCAACTTGCAAGCATGCAGACCTCACTCACTCCCCAGAGCTCGCTGTAGCAACATTGCCCAAAAGAGATTCAGAGCTGTCAACCTTATTTTACGAAGTTCCCCCCCCCCCTGGTAACACTATACTGCTAACTAAGGCATGCAAAACCTGTGCTAGACTTATCCATGAATACTGCTCACCTGCCTGGAATTCCACACTGTCTATCGGACATTAATACAATGGAGAGGGTCCAGAACGTATTTCACAAGAAGAGTACTTAGCTCCTCTGCTCGCAATAAAATTCCTTATGCCACCAGGTTTGAAATTTTAGACCTGGACAACCGCGAACGACGCCACCTAATTTTTAGTACCCAAAATTATCTGCTATTGTGCCCTATCTGTAAACGACTACTTCAACTTTCATCGCAATAATACCTGGGCAAACAATAGATAGAAACTCAAAGTAAACTGCTCCAAACCTGATTGCAGAAAATATGACTTCAGCAATAGAGTGGCCAATGCCTGAAACACTCTACCTGATTCTGTTGTTAGTTCCTAAACCCCTATATCTTTAATCTTAAACTGTCCACCGTTGACTTCACACATTTCCTAAGAAGTCCCTAAGGGGGCGTGCATAAGCGCACCAGTGTGCCTACCGTCCCCATCCTACTGTCCCCATTGATATGTGCTCATGTGTTCATGGCCATGTTATACTTATTTATATCCATCTATTTGCACCAATCTCATGCGATAATGCCCATGTCTATACTAATACCTGTTACCTTGTACATGTTGACAATAAATAAATAATTAGTAATAATAATTCAGAATTCAAGTTAGAATTCTTAGCAACAGCCATGCCAACATAACCCTCCTCCAGGGCTCTGAGCCCTGGCAGAGTCCTCTCAGCTGGTCTTAGTAGGATGACATTGCATTCCCTATGATTTCCTTTTGTTTGCATTAATTATAGTCCCAGGCGTAAGAGAACAGTATAAACTCTCATCAGATCTATTCATAACCAGCCTGAACACAATGGCTAATGGCCTTCTGAAATGAAAAGGTCACTTGACAAAATGCTGCTAACGTTGTTAAATAATTAGACAACAAAGCTATAAAGTAATATTCATAATGCTCTTGTAAACCACCCAGGGAAGAGTGAAGCTAATGGCTTCTCGCGAAATACAAATCTTATATGCCGTATGTCAGCGTTCAGCATGGAGGCTTTAATTCATAACAATTAGCAACCTCGGCTCAAGCCCAGCCAATGAATAACAAAACAACAAGACTTGGAAGGGACCTTGGAGGTCTTCTACTCCAACCCCCTGCTCAAGCATTATATACCATTCCAGACAAGTGGCTCTCCAGTCTGTTCTTAAAAGCTTCCAGTGATGGAGCAGCCACAATTTTTGAAAGCAAGCTGTTCCACTGGTTGATTGTTCTCACTAGGGGTGAGTTTCTGCTAGTGTTACTGGTTCGGTTGGCGTGCATGCACAGTTGCCTGTAAATAGCTCTGCACATGCACAGAACATTAAAAATGTCCAAAAAAAACAAACCCCATGCCGCAGCAACCGGGGAATCGGTTTGGGAGGGCGTGGCTAGCCTGCCATCCCTACCAGTTCAATGACTCAGTTGCAATTTCTGCTACCAGTTCGCCTGAACTGGTGCAAACAAGTAGCAACCCACCTCTGGTTCTCATTGTCAAGAAATTCCTCCTCATTTATAGGTTGTTTTGCTCCTTGGTTCATTTCCATCTGCTACTTCTTGTTCTTCCTTCAGGTGCTTTAGAGAATAGGTTGACTCCCTCTTCTCTGTGGCAGCCTCACAAATGTTGGAACATTGCTATCATGTCACCCCTAGTCCTTCTTTTCACTAGACTAGATAAACCCAATTCCTTTAAACCTTCTTCATATATTTTAGCCTCCAGTCCCCTAATCATCTTTGTTGCTCTTTTCTGCACTCTCTACATCTTTTTCTATAACATGGTGACTAACATTGGATGCTGTATTCTAGATATTTGTATGGTTGGCAGAGATTTTGGCAACTTCTCTGTCTTATAAAGCAAGGGGCACAGTCATCGTTTAACGTGCAGTCCTTGCATCACACTTATTTGATTAGCATTGTGTTGTGAG